>NW_025767723.1:2305000-2323601 GCF_003918875.1 Haliotis rubra
AAAGTTTGTGTCATGGCTAATTATATGTAATGAACATGTAATGTTATATATTGCAGGTGAATCCGCTAGTATTAAATGAGACCCTATTTTATTAATTGCTTGATATAGGTGATATATACACTGGAACGTCCTGAATAATGTACAGCAAAAAAGCCTTATTGTGTCTCATCATATTCGTTTCTTTAGAAATATATTACTGTGTTTCAGATACTGTGTCGAGTTTTTCTGCAGTTTGCTGGTTGTTCGGCGAGTACCTCTACCCACACAGGAACTACCCAATAGGCCTAGTCGAGGCAGCATGGGGAGGAACTCCTATTGAAACATGGTCCTCGCCTGATGCACTGGCAAAATGTCCCGAACATCAAGTGAGGTGTGACATCGTGATATCGTTTCGCTTTTGAAAACTAATACGACAATTACGTTGTTACCTGCTGATACCTAAGTTAAAAACAAATAAAGTAGTTAACCGAAAATCAGCCCGCAGAAAGAACTTGATGAATTATAGCAAAACGACAATGATGGTAATAAAAAACTCACGGCAACTATGGTTTAAGCTGAATATCCACGGTCAAAATGATCTCAACACAATCGATAGACTTATTCTAACTTCAAACGTAATGTTTGAGATGAGAGGCAAGGGTTAGTTCCCTTTTTACACCTAAGATAAAAACTTCCGAAATTTCTCCAACTCCCTGCGTCAGAATATTGTGGAAAAGAGAAATGGGTTGTAACATTCTGTACTACCTTCCAGAACTCTATCTAAATATGAGTCCCTCCTGTATTCCACGATTCTGCGGTTACAGAATAGATCGCGGAAAATACCTTTTGATGCAGAAAAACGTCTGGTCCGCGGAAAACGCCTTTTCATACAGAATACCTACAGAATTTGCCATTTTTCTGCCGCGGAATTTACTTATTTTGTAAGTTGAATCAAGATTGACTAGCAACCGAAACGAAAAATAGGGGTAAATGTCAAAAGTATGATTGGTTACACAAAACGAAATGAGACATTTGTTATGACGATATTTTCAAAATATAGATGACTTATTCATAAGGTAATCTTTTCTTAAGCACCTTACAATAATATTATTTGAATCTGACATTGCAATTATGTTCACAAAATCGGTCTTTTTGAAGAATTTTTATTTATTTATTTTTTATTTTTTAAGTTTTTAACTGCAGAATATTTTGCAGAATTTTGAAAAATTACTTCTTATAATTCGTCGCGGAAGGACTGGAGGGACTGTAATATGACACACCACTGTCAATCACTAACTATGCACACATACAATGTATCACACTTGGGAGACTGTGAAGCAAAGTTTGTGAATCATTCTATGACATCATATATTCTCAACACATTGCTAAAGCACAAGGAATCTCTTCAGTCGAAAAGATCAAGGTACGAGAAGGACTATTTGTATTCGCACTGGTTTGTAGGGAAATGTACCGTGAGATGCGTATTTTCAGATATCTAATATTAAACATATCTCCCGAAGTGGTAATGATAAAATGTTTAAAATGCACTTCGATTTGTGGATTCTGTTCTATGGCATTGTTCACATTCATGCATACAATTCTGTAATATATTTATGTTTCGTCACTTTATCCTCGTCAGTTAAATACAATTTAAATCTGAATATGTTCTATGGAAAATCAAGTGAGCTAATTTTACGCCGCTTTTAACAATATGCCAGCAAGATCACGGCGAAGGACACCAGAAATGGGCTTCACACACTGTACCCATGAGGAGAATCGAACCCAGGTCTTCGGCGTGACATGCGAACGCTTCAACCACTATGGAAAACATAGACCAAAGCCTTTTAAGTACATACATTAAAGATAATGAATACTGTTGATACATTCCAGCGGACCAAAGACTAAAAGTGCGGCGTGGAATGCCATGATCAATCCACTGTTGGACTTGACAATATTTGGAGCAATCTGGTGGCAAGGTATGTGATATATCAACGTTTCAAGGAGCTACACACATTGCATTTAATGCCATAACCAATCCACTGTTAGACATAACAATTTTTGACCAAGGTATGTGATATGACTAAGGAAATAAACCTTTTCCACGTTAAGCGCTAAAAGACACATTGCCTCTCCCTGTTATGGATGCTTTCGTCATCAGGAAGTACATGGTATCAGTAAAAGAAAGTGTTATAAACATACAACGTTAACGTCACGGCTAGATGATGACACTGTTGATCTCCAATGTGCATTCGACATATTCCTATAGGATTTTAAAATGATGTATTTTGAAAACGTTTGTGAGTATAAATCGTATGTCCCGTCAATACGATATATTAGTTGGTTGGTTTGTTATTTAAAGCCGCACTCAGCAATATTCCAGTTATATGGCGGCGGTCGGTATATAACTCAGTATGAACAAGACAATCCGGTGATCAACATCATGAGCATCTATCGACGCAACTGGGTATCAATGACAGCGTTAGTCGCCTCTTACAACAAGAATCAGTTGCTGAAGACCAATTCTAACCAGAAACTTACGGGTACGTATATATTAAATTAGTACAACAAGTAACAATAACACTTTACAAACTGCTATTTATACTTTACCATGTTTTACAGGTGAGGGCGGCGTACCAAAGAGATATCAATGCCAGTTCCCGGCTATGATTCAAGACTGGAGACAGAAGTTTGGAGCTGCTTCAGAAGGTGAAACGGACGCTGCGTTCCCTTTTGGATTTGCCCAGGTAGTTTATGAACGGAATATATTCCTTTTCCTCAACATTTAACGACTATAGCATGACTACATCAATTGCCGATGTGCAAAATCTACAATGACTACATGGATAGTCAATGGCTACATGAAAAGTCGACATATATCATATTAGACTAGTGAAAACGTTAAAAATAACTGCTCAATGGTGGTATCAAACTGACATTTTTAAGTGAGTTACCTCGAGGCCAATTTGTCTGTCGTCCGTGGTCAAAATGGTCTCTTCAGAAACCTTCTTTGAGTGGCATTTTAGAAGTTGGGAAGTACAATATAGACGAATTCTATGGATAACAACTTCTTTATTTCGTGAGTGCAACGTTTCGTTGCATATTCTTGTATCGTTGTCAAGCAGGAATTTAACATGAAGTGGAGGCGAAGCATATGTACTGCATGTAACAAAGAAAACAACAAAATTTAACATAATTGGCTGGGCAGTGAGCTGATAACGTCAGTGAGTTGATCCATCGTCCATGTTTCAAATTGTAAGCACGACTGTACCAGACATTGGCAAAGAACATTTCATTGCTACTTATTTGTGTTCACTTTACATATGTAGTTAGTAGTAGTGAATATACAGATTCTGATTTTGCGATATTTGTGATTTCCGTCTTATTTTGTCCAAGCACACTCTCAAATTCTAACAAATGGCATATTTGGCGCTGTAAACTAATTCTGTCCTTAACATGTCACACTGGATGAGATGACACGTGCACGTATGTGGCATCATGTTTTGTTGGTGTGGTGGGTAGCACAGTGGTAGACCAGGGTTCGATTCCCTGCATGTTTCTGGCGTCCCCCCACTGTGATATTGCTGGAATATTGCTAAAGGCAACGTAAATCCCTACTCATTCATAGTTCGTTTAAATAATAAGACTTTTAGATATTTCTTTAGTTCTCAACATTAATGCATAATTTGAATACATCATTTAGTTATAAATGCTAACAGCAACATTCTCCTGTAATCCTGTTTGTATACCTCCTAAACTGTGTCCACATGAACTACACCATCTACGGCACCAGTGTTATTTCAAATCAGTATCGGGAGAATTTTATAGACATTTTTGAAGAAATGAAGCCATAATGCTGGACATGCTCCTTCAGTTCACCAGGATCTCGACCTAACAAATATATAACATACATTTGTACGAAATCAGTTCTGATATTTAATTAGTCAGGAATACTTAGGTCGTTTGCAACGATCAAAAGAGTGAAAGCTTCGATTCCCCACATGGGTACAATGTGTGAAGCCCATTTCTGGTGTCTCCCACCGTGATATTGCTGGAATATTGCTAAAAGCGATGTACATCCAATCTCACTCACTTACTTATACAGTTATATTCATTAAATACGAGTGTATCTGGAAAGGTGTGTTGCTCACGTGTTCTTGTCCTGGGTGCCATGGTACAAAGCGAGCTTAGGGGACTCCTATACTTTAACATTGACTTAAGGTACCCTTAGCGCTAAGGTTGTTTTCTACAACAGCACCATGTTCTGTTTAGCTGGCTGCTAATAAAAAGACGGACGAAGCTGGATTCTTTCCCGAACAACGCTGGGCCCAGACAGCCGGATTTGGGTTTGTTCCCAATAAAAAGATGCCACAAACATTCATGGCTGTAGCTATGGACCTCCCAGACTACAATTCCCCCTATGGACCGTACGTTTTACTGTTTCTAATGCTCACATATGTAAACCCTACCATTACATGTTCTCCTGTCATCACTGGCAGGATGTTGAAAACAAAAGAATGTTCAGGGAAAGGATTTGTTGATTATATTACAAATGGTGATCCACTCAAGTTTACCTAGAGTTGGAAGTATGTTGATGGATAAACGTGTTTGAACATAAACATGAATGGTATTTAGAAGCGATACACATAAGGAAGAGAGTTTTATGGATGTCAACTTCTATATTACGAGGAAGACAACGTTTCGGAGTATATCCTTACTCCTTCAACTGATGAATGAGTAAGGATATATTCCGAAACGTTGTGTTCCTCATAATGTAGAAGTTGACATCCATAAAACTCTCTTCCTGGTCGATACTTTGTGAGTTTTTTTGTATGGAAAAGTAAGAAAGGATCACGTGTAAATCGTTTTCAGTGGCTCGTGGTGAAATGGAAAAGACTCTTAAGAACACGTGTAATTTATAATGAAGACATGTCATGCTCATTAAGATGTCGGATAAGAAATCGTCGAATGACAAACGACGCATTATGAAATATAGATCCGTTAATACATCAGATGATAAAAAGCCTTTGTCATAAAATAATATTTAGTAATAATAATATTACATTATTATTCATAAACGCATTCATAAACGTTCCCATATTTGATGTATTGATGAACTAATGGGTTTTTTTATTTTTCAGAATTCACCCTCGATACAAGCAGGATGTCGCTCACCGCTTAGTTTTAGGGGCACGTGCAGTTGGTTACAAAGAGCCAGGGGTGAAGTTTCACGGTCCCTTCCCCAAGACGTTCAGTCTTGACAACGATCAACAGACGCTGAAGATCACCTACGGTCCAAACAACCCTCTCGATGTTCTTAACAACCATGGTTTTGAGGTACTTGTTGAACCTTTATCCATTAATTATCCAATGTAGCCTTGTCGTTAAAGCGTTCGCTCGTCACACCGAAGGCCTGGGGTACAAAGAGTGAAACCCATTTTGATGTCCCCCGTCGTGATAGTGTGGGAATATTGCTAATAGCGACGTAAAACCCAACTCACTTATCCATGAATGTTCCTTACCATGTGTATACAATCCTCTTTATATCAGTATCTTTGCTTAATTGTATGATATGCCAGTTGTTTCATATCTTGTATAATATTCTTATAATTTTTATGATTATGTAATATCTTAGCATAAAACTGAAGAAGACAAACATATCCAAATGACTTTTTTACTTATTTATTTCTATTTTTCAGGTGTGCTGTTCCAGTCAGAGCACAACGAAATGCGCAGACTCAGATGAGTGGGTGGCTGCACCAATCACAGACCAGGACACAAACTCTGTATCGGTATCAGTAGCTGGCTGTGAGAGCAAGTCGCCAGTTGGTCTCCGATATGAATGGCGCATGAGTCCCTGTGATCTCAAGGACTGTGCCATATATGGAAAAGACACAGGCTTGCCGGCGCCGCCATATATCAAAGAAAATGGTTTTAACTAGTCTGGGATGAGTGTACTATGTATGTTAGTACACTCTGACGACTATGAGTACCAAAGCTGCAGACTATTTCTGATTGTTGGAATTTCATAAACGAGATGTTCAGTAATCTATCATATATTAGATAAGTTTTCGATTAAAGACTGAAGTGACCAGAGAATTTGTCCAGATCTGTTTCACATTTTACATAGCATTCATATTTTTCGCCGGTTTTGATTTATTGTCTGAAGTGTTGCCTGTGGATATATCTCCAAATTCTCTGCATAGGTGTCTGAAAGCTTTATTAGCTAGAAAACTGGTGGACTTGCAAATGTTCAACTGTGTTTGAACTTCATAAACACATGAAATGTTGAATAATCAGCTTTGTTTGCTTGCGTGTTTGGTATTTATCACTGCACTCATTGATTTTACAGCTATTTGAATGCGTTCTGTAAATAATCGAGTCTGTGCATTAAAATCCGGTGATTGACATCATGACCATCATGACTGGTCACGTCAATGAACCAAGCCAAGTCAGCGAGCCTGACCAACCCAACCCGTTAGTCGCCCCTTACGACAAGCATGGGTTGCTGAAGACCAATTCTAAACCGTATACTCACGAGGCATATTCACCTATGGAATTTACATACACTTACTTACTAAGACCCATATATGCGAATTGCTGGGGTGACAGGTGCTGTCAGTAGAGCTGTACTCTCAGTAAAGTACAGATTTAAGTACACTGGAGTTTTTTACCTATCTTGGAATAGAACCCATACACTCAGACTGATGCAGCTAGCACAATGTCAGCGATCTAAGCCAATCTGACCCCGCAGCTTCCACAAACATGGAAGTCTGATAACTGTTAGTCACGTACGAAGTGTGGCCCTGTGATAACTGTAGACTGGAATGGGCTAACACGACCGAAGGCTATGGATACACACAATGTCATATAATAAGTTGAATTACAATTTCTCAGTTAAGTACACATTCCAGTACTTTGGGGAATACTACCTTCCGGGATTCGAGCCTATACTCTCAGATTCAGATGCCTCATCTTCAACACTATTCGAGAATGTATTTTTTTTGGGTGTAATTACAAGTGGTATGCCTTTTAGTAAAATAAGTACATCAATGATGATACAAGTTAACAAAGGAATAACAGGATATTGGGTGTTTTGTCCTGCTATGCTCTCCACATTTCACAATATCTCCTTTATGTGGAGACATGCCTTATTTCCTAAAATACCTGGGGCGGTGGGGTAGCCTAGTGGTTAAAGCGTTCGCTCGTCACGCCGAAGACTCGGGTTGCATTCCCGACATGGGTACAATGTGTGAAGCCAATTTATGGTGTCCCCCACCGTGATATTGCTGGAATATTGCTAAAAGCGGAGTAAAACTACACTTATTCACTCACTCATTCCTGAGCTCCTGGGGGCTGAAAATATACTTTTGTCAGAAGTGCACACATCATATTATTTAAATACACATCTAAAAACCTTAAATCAAAGACGAGCATAACGTACAAAACGTCTGCAAGGCATTAAGGAAAAAATCAAGTTTCAGTAACAGTTCTCACACCTCGATAACTTGGAAATAAATCGATTTCATTGCTGATAAGTAAAAATGTCGCATCCTGTACTGACAGCTGCTCAACGATTGCAACTTATTGCTACCCCCAGTGAACAAAGCAACACGATTAACGTGGTGTCAAGCGCGACGTCACTGGAATTTGACGTCATGGGGAAGGGTCAACTGGTCGGACGAAAGTCGTTTTATTTGTTTTTGTTCATGACTGACGGCCAAGCTCGTATTTGGCTCCCCAGAAACACTGTATATATGGAATATCTCAAAGGAAGTGCCATTGATGGGGTTGTCTCACACATGTCTGCAGACTTGATCTTGTGACGTTCAGACAAATTCTCAATCGACAATGGTACACCACTGACATCCCAGACAGGGTTGTTGTACCACATTTCGATTACTATCCTCTAAACACATAGATGGCAATGCTAGGCCACATCGTGCCGTTGGTCATTTCTTACGTCAAGATACCTTGACCCACCAGGACACCAGATGTCAACGTCTGATACAGTCAAGGAGAAGTGTCGGGGAGGTTATTACAGTTTGTGGAAGTAACACCAGATATTGACACTGTGCTCGGTGTTCGGTTATTACTACTGATGTGAATTCCTGAGGATTGCTCGAATCTTGAAAATGACAGCACTTGTTAACGTCAGTCGACCATACTTATTATCACTACAAAATAAGTCATTGGCTAAATGTTTAATTCTCTGAATAAACTACAGCTTTTCGTTCTTTCTGCGTTTTGATTTGCTATTACATTATTCCTTTCGGGTCAGTTTATTCAGATAGTGAGTAATATTGAGGTTTGGATAAGTTGCTTTGCTATACCGATGTTGAGGTTTGAATGCGTTATTTTCCTTTCGTTAAAGATAAAGCATTGATATTATGCAAAATATGACCTGTTGCAATACTTTGTGTCTAAAGTATATATTTATAAAACACAATCTGAAATAGAGCGAGGTCAGTATTGGGTACCATAAAATGTCATTTCCCACAAAGATAAGTCATATCTCAAACGTTGATAAAACGGGTCGCATCATGAAACAACTGTTGGTCTTACTGTTACATTTTTCTAGTAAGTATTATAATGTTTTATTCTTAAGATTTTCCTGTTCCTTATTAATTTACATATAACACATAACAAAATACAGCAGCTAACAATATGCCAGTTCTTGTCTCTTGGCAGTGTGAACAACAAACGTTGTATTTATATTTCTGATACCAAACAGAGACACCTCCATCAGATAGCCAAAGTTTGATGCTGTGACTATTTGATACTAGTTCAATCAATAGATCTCCTTTTCGTTGAGATGTCTTGGAGTAATAGAAATGGTTTCATTTTTGTGGTCCATGCTCACTGACAAATTTCTTTTGTCCGTCAAGGTACGCTCGCCGTGCTGAAATTTGCGTCATACTATGCTGACCACATGGTGCTTCAAAGAGGGCCCCAGAGGGCGATAGTCTGGGGCCATGCTGCAACAATTGGCGACGAGGTTACTGTCAAGGTCAGTGGCAAAGGAGAGGTCAAAGTCAAGGTTGTGAAGGATCCTAATGGAAATGAGGGATTATGGAAGGCTAAACTGCCAGCTGTCACTGACCCTGGTCCTTTCACCTTGACAGCGTCCTCGTCAGAAGGGGACTTAACTCTAACTGACGTCATGTTTGGTGACGTATGGGTGTGCTCTGGACAAAGTAACATGGAGATGCCAATGAGTCAGGTACCTGTGTCTTAGCAAAAGAATTAATTACGGGGTTTCTTTTTCATGAGGACCGTATGGACATAGTAGACTAATCGTTATACTTTGACGTAAGTAAATAATATGCATGAATGTTTTATAGCATTGTCAAAATTTAAAAAATATATGTTATCAGTTCGAAGGAAGTCATACATAAATGATTTTGTCGTCTGGTTTCAGGTCATAAACTCATCTGCAGAAATAGCAGAGTCTCTTAAGTTCAAAACTATAAGAATTATTAAAGCGTCAATGGTGGAATCACCCACTCCCTTGGAAGACTTGCAAAGTTTGGCCTTCCAGTGGACAGACCCAAATGAAGGTAGAATAACCATTTCAAATCAATATGTATATTATGTCCTGCCTTAAATATTTTTAGAGAACCCAAGAACACTCCGTGATAGCTATTTCAAGCATTCTCAAGCTGTGCATGTGTTGAAAAAGTATGAATATATTCTACTAAGGAAATGCACTGTGTGTGTATCCTATATTTACACATGCATGAAATATATTCCTTTTACGTCTTCTTGCACCCGTTATGTCTTCATAAGAGAATTTACCGAAACCATTTCTAACTGGATTTGATCTATTTGATTTCGAACAGCTGATGTGTCTCGTTTCTCGGCTCTGTGCATGCTGTTTGGGGAATATATTCAGCCCAATAGGAACTATCCCCTTGGACTAATAGACTCGACATATGGAGGGACGCCAATTGAAGCCTGGTCTTCTCCGGACGCCATCGCAGAGTGTCCCACGCCGAATAATACATATCTTAGCGAGGAGGAATACTTAAACCCGGACATCATATATGACGGGAGTAATGGTCCAGTAATGCCAAGGTCTGAATATGTTAAAATATATAAGTGGGTTTTTAGTTAAAAGTGATCTGAGAAAGTATGTGAGAATGAGTATCTTTTATTCTGATATGTACATTGTTATATAATCACTTTTGTTGGTTCCACTCTCCTGTCAATCTCTTAAGTCAGTCACAGATCCAAGACATATCAGGGTTTGCAGGTGTTATAGTTCCAAAGTCACAATACAATACACCCAGTAACGTTATTGATAGACTCGACCTTGATATTAATAATCAGTGGGTTTCCTCAAGATCTATACTACATTATATCATAACTAATTTTTCGCTGAATATTTAGATCCCCACTTGACAAGTACGTATTGTGGAATGCCATGATCAACCCATTTCTCGACATGACGATATTTGGTGCATTATGGTATCAAGGTAATTAAACTACCATTTTTATTTAAGAATTTAAGTTCACATATTTCCCTAAGAGTGACAACTAGTCAAAATAAAAAAGACTAGTTTCTATCCTGCCTTTTAATGCCTGAGCTGGAAGTTGTGAATCTTTTAATGAATGCGCCAGTTCCAATCAGATAGCTCATCTTATTTCGATTGGTCTATGAAACAACAAACGATTTCAGTCCCCGAAGGTACAAAAATGATTGTTTACTACAGTTCACTTATATATTGCGGCGCATTCCTCGAAACATAGAGGCATTTGGACAAGTGAGATCATGCAGTGTCAAGTAATACTGAACATAGTTGTCGCATGGAACGCTCAGCGGGGTGATCGTCTATAAATAGTAGTCACTGCGATGAGCATTCTGTCGCTTGAGTTTGATTTACAGGCGACCATGTTTTTTGAAAACGCATGTATATTTTGTAACATGCTGTCTGACCGAACTATCGATATATTCGATAGTCCGCGTACATTTTATCACAAGAAGGTAGGCTGCATCACGAAATTGTAATGTTGGCCAGTGGGCACACCGGTAAGATGCAAGTATGTTTGAAGACGTTTAGAACATTTTCGACGAATGTTTCTAGACAATTGACTTGACTTTGCATATGTTTATGACAGGTGCCACAGGTGGGTCACCCCACCTTTTCGCGAACACCGTGTATCATCATAGTGGTTTATGTACACATGCTGTATTCGTATTGCATGGTGACTATCAGTGGACTCTCTTGTCCAGACTCGATTGTTTACAAGCAACATCGTACCCGGGGCGGATACAGCTTTTTGAGAAAGGAGAGGTGCACACTCTTGAGAAAGTAGGGGTGCACACTTCATTTTCACGAGAGTTTTAATAGTCATTTAATAAACTTTCAGGACAAAAGTTCCGGATCTGGATCCACCTATGCGTACAGCGGTTCACTGCTGAAACAGTTACATACTCATGATGAAGTCCATCAGAATTGTACCATCGACTCAGATTTTAGTAGACATTTCTTATGGATGTGGAGAGGGTTTTGTCGCTTTTATCTCCAAGATTCTGCACTTAATCCAGTAATACGACACATGTTATTCTTCTTTCACAGGGGAGTCAAATGTCTGGTACCCAGATTTATACGCATGTCAGTTTCCTGCAATGATAAATGACTGGAGAAAGAAATTTCATGAAAGCTCTGAAAAAGAGACGGATGTCCAATTTCCTTTTGGATTTGTCCAGGTGATTGACGACATATGAGGAGTATTTCAGTGAACTAAGCTGCAGAGTAAATGAAAGTGTGGACCTGACAGCGGAACTGACCCCAGAATTACAATTACTGTCAAAATGTTAGTGTGTTTGTTGTTTTACGCCGCACTCAGCAACATTCCAGCTATAATGCGGCGGTCGGTAAATAATCGAGTCTGGGCCAGACAATCGAATGATCAACATCATGACGATTGATCTACGCACTTGGGATACAATGACATGCGTCAACCAAGTCAGCGAGCCTGACCACCCGATCAGCATGGGTTGCTGAACACCCGGGTCTTCACAGGTAGAAATGATATTTAACTGAATGTCTGGTATTTTAAGAATCAACACAACTGGTCATGAAAGTAACTTCTTCATTCTGTTCATTACATTACCAGCGAATAACCTTGAAGGAGCATCAAAGAGGATTATATACTTTCCTTTGTCCTGCACTTTAGTAACTGAATCATGAATGCTGAAGTGTACTAAACTATGGATACATGTTAAAAGATGTATATATTAGTTAATATATATATATATATTTCTATATGCGAAAGCGTTAAGGTTGTAACATTTTTTCTTTGTACATTGTAAACAAACAAAATGATTTGCGTCAAAGAAAAGAGATACTAAGTAACTTTGTAATTTTGTGCATAAAACGTAAGATCAACTTACAGACAGAGAATTTCATGAGTTCCATTACCAGAGCATCTTAAAGCACGCATGAGTATACATTATGTTGGGGCTACCATATTGCATTTAAAGTGTAAAATGGATCATTTAAAACTTGAAGTAATGTTTTTTCCATTATCATCTTATAGACACTTCAAACACGCTTTCAATGTCGTATGACTGATCTGATACATATCTGCTTTATATTTAAGACCCCATTACTTTTAACAGCTTGCTCCAAATGCCAAATCGTCGGAGGTTGGAGATTTTCCCGCAATAAGATGGTCTCAAACTGCTAAGTTCGGATTTGCTCCAAACGAAAAGATGTCTAAAACCTTCATGGCTGTAGCCATGGACCTTCCTGACTATGACTCCCCATTTGGATCGTAAGTATTCCGCGAAAACAACAACATATTCATCGACTTATGAAGATAGTAAAGTAAGTCTACGACCTGCAGTTTAAATTGTTGATCAATGCTCCAGATTTGACTCATTAGATTGTCTGGTCCATGATAAATAATGACGGACACTATACAGCCAGAGAATATCGTTGAATGCGACACAAAACTTCAACAAAACACAATTACAGGATATTGCATGTTAATTGATGGTTCTTGGTTATTGCCTCTGTCCGTGTTTTTCCAAAGTAATGAATGAATGCGATCATTAGACAAGATTATCCGTAAAGAACTATCATTCAGAGAGTGCCTATGGTTTTACGCCGTTTTAGCAATATTCCTGTAAGATCACCTCGGAGACCCCTGACATGGTTTCACACATTGTACCCATGTGGGGAACGTTTAAAACTAAGCTACTCCACCCCCCACTGATACATAACATAAATATTCTCGGTTATATCGGTGATAATTTCCAGAATCCATCCACGGTATAAGCAGGATATCGCCTCCCGTCTGGTGCTCGGAGCACGGTCGGTGGCTTATGGAGAAGAAGGGGTAAAGTTTCAGGGTCCTCTGCCTCAAACATTCAGCCTTAACAACGTCAACAACATCCTCAACGTGAACTACGGAGACAACAGTCCTATAAAGGTTCTTAACAACAACGGCTTTGAGGTATTGTTGCATTACATCGTGTGTTTTCAGAAGATACATTTTATTCCTCATTATATCTATCGTAACAGTCGTAAATATAGACAATCTTTTACATTTTACGTGAGGACATTACACGAAAGAGCCTCCTCCTGACAATGATGCATGCATATAAAATACAGTTACTGTATCAACATTCCTTGATTTAATCCAAATTACACATCTAGACTTACATAAGCGCGCGCTGAGTGTTTAAGCTAAATACAAACTGATATCTTTGAATTTCGGAGGACGTCATACTTGTTGTGATTGTATTGCAGGTCTGCTGTTCCAGCACGAGTACAACCGAATGCGCAGACTCAGATGAGTGGGTGGCTGCACCAATCACAGACCAGGACACAAACTCTGCATCGTTGTCAGTAGCTGGCTGTGAGAGCAAGTCGCCAGTTGGTCTCCGATATGAATGGCGCACAAGTCCCTGTGATCTCAGGGACTGTGCCATATATGGAAGTGATACCGATTTGCCAGCCCCGCCCTACATTACGACGAGAGGGTTTTAGACTTTTCTTATAATTCTATTGCAATCTTCCTAATATGGTTTCGGAATAAATCGTTTTCCAAAGTACAAAATTTTGCATGCATGCATACATACTTCTGGCTTCACAATCCCGTTTTTTGTTACTTTTATCATGTTCGTATTTAAATCATTTATTCTGTTTCTCGCGCATGAAGTGCATACCAGCTTCCGTCTTCTCGAAGCAGGGAAGAGCACGACTTTTCCACATTATATTACCAAGCTTCAGTGAAAGCCCTACGCATGGCTTCTTTGGTCAAGTTATTGTAATTCCTGCCTTCTTCATGTGATTTTTCGATTGAATGGACGGCATCATAATGAAAGATATCGACGAGTTGTTACTATAATTCACTATTCATATATAACAAATCACGCGTTCAGATGTAGGCATACGTAAAGCTTTCGCTCAAGAGAGTACTGATTTAAGTTGAACTATTTACAATTATTGTTCAAGAATATTACACACCACTACTTTGATGTCCCTCGTCGAGATATTGCTGGAACATTGCCAAAAGCATCCTCACTCACTCTGAGGGCGATGCAATGATTTGTAGTTTGTTTATGAGCCCCTCTCAGCAAATATCCAGTCATAATCTAATACAATGATTTGTAGTTTGTTCATAAGCCCCTCTCAGCAAATATCCAGTCATAATCTAATACAATGATTTGTAGTTTGTTCATAAGCCCCTCTCAGCAAATATCCAGTCATAATCTAATACAATGATTTGTAGTTTGTTCATAAGCCCTCTCAGCAAATATCCAGTCATAATCTAATACAATGATTTGTAGTTTGTTCATAAGCCCTCTCAGCAAATATCCAGTCATAATCTAATACAATGATTTGTAGTTTGTTCATAAGCCCCTCTCAGCAAATATCCAGTCATAATCTAATACAATGATTTGTAGTTTGTTCATAAGCCCCTCTCAGCAAATATCCAGTCATAATCTAATACAATGATTTGTAGTTTGTTCATAAGCCACTCTCAGCAAATATCCAGTCATAATCTAATACAATGATTTGTAGTTTGTTCATAAGCCCCTCTCAGCAAATATCCAGTCATAATTTAATACAATGATTTGTAGTTTGTTCATAAGCCCCTCTCAGCAAATATCCAGTCATAATCTAATACAATGATTTGTAGTTTCTTCATAAGCCACTCTCAGCAAATATCCAGTCATAATCTAATACAATGATTTACATATGCGACATCCTATCGGAGTGCAGCGAAACGCTATGAATCGAGTCAGCTGCTTATTCGATTAAATATACTAAGCAGTCAGTTCGACACAGGTGTGCATTGATTCTGCTCTTCAATCTTTCCATCTACAACTTCTTCTATATAAGTTTTCTGGACCTAATTTTACCTGTAATGGACTCTCAAATGGTCAGTTATGCCTAAACAATCTTCAAACGATAAAACTGATCGTAAAAGAAAGAAGAAAGCAAACTCGTCGGGCACTAGCCTCAACACAGGTGACGTGCCATCAAACAAGCGCGTACCCGACATGGACGCGGACAGCTCGGTGAGACAAACTCTCGACGCAGTGTACACCCCTCAAACATATCAGCATATGTATCAAGCAATACCAGGTCAGTTACACCAGTTTGCAAGTCCCTACCCGTCGTCCCAGATACCCTTACCCACGAGTCCTGATAATTCAGCCATAATGGCGAAGCTCGAGCAGATGGATAGAAAGTTATCGAAACTTGATGCAATAGAAGCTGAAGTGTTATCCATCAAAACAAATATGTCACAGCTTGAAATTAAAGTTCAAGAAATCGAAACATTAAAAACAAGAATGAATGATGCTGAAGCATGTACCAAAATCATAGGTGACAGTTTTGATGAATGGACAGTAGATAGAGCTTCACTTGTCAGTGATATGCAGGCTCTGAAGGAACAGGTCAGTGTTTGTGTGCCACAATTAACAGATCTAAAACAAGAGAATATGGTTCTAAAAGAAGCTTTAATCGATCAAAGATGTCGTTCGATGAGGGACAACTTGATTTTCAATAACATTCCCGAAACTGAACCTGAGGCCACACTGGAAAACTGTGAGAGAGTATTGAAGGATTTCATCAAAACACATTTAGATCTAGATGCCGAAATAATGAGCTTCAAACGAGAACACAGGATAGGCAAGTCCCGCCCACCCAGGTACCCAGGCGACACAGCCCGACCCCGATCCTGATAGCAAAGTTTGTTTTCGAGGGAAAAGAATTCTGTCAAGGCCGCCGCGAAGAAACTAAAAGGTAAACCGTTTATGATAAGCGAACAATTTCCAGAGGAGGTAAGCCAGTACAGACGAGACGTGCTCTTGCCACTCGTGAAACAAGCCCGACAAAGGGACAACAAGCCTACATGGTGATTGACAAACTATACATAAATCGTGAGCAACAATCTGTACCCACCCCACCCTTACAGGCCACCCACAGTAACTCCTAATAGGAGATGGGAGGACGCCGGTGGACAAAGAGACTCATTCGTGTCAATGCTATTGTGATAGCATATATCAGAACTCTAATGTCTGTCACATAAGCTTAGATAACGCTTGTGATGGTGTAGATACAAATGACTTACCAAACTGTAACGTCCAGTTTGGAGTTATGAGCAGCTATCAACACTCCGTTAACTCTGAAAGTTGCATATTAAATTACCAAAATCTATGATCTATGAAAACTCTGAAAATACTGATAAAGTCAATGGTTCTGACATGGTTGATGTTAATGTCAATGCAGATATTGCTGCGAATGATACAGTTGATGTCACTGATGATAATGATATCAATAATGATGACGATAATGATGATGCTGTTGTTAACGACGACGACGACGACGACGACGATGATGATGATGATGATGATGATGATCACCCAAAGTCACCTGTATTTAAAATACATTTCCTTAATCTAAATGTTTGTGGTTTGAGGAAAAGACTTGAATATGACGAATTCAGAGGTATGATTGAAAATAATGATATTATCTGTTTACAAGAAACAAAAACAGACTGTTTAGATGAAATAGAAATAGAAGGCTTTAAACTTATACTTAAACATAGACAAGGAATGTTGCGGAAATCAGATGGAATCGGAATTGCAATAAGAGAAAAACTAGCAGAACATGTGTCAGTCCTAGATGAACAAGCAAATTATATATTATGGATGAAGCTTTCAAAGCATTTTTTTGGTATCGATCAAGATATGTATATTGGTGTTGTTTACCTTCCACCGGAAGGTTCAAAGTATGTATATTTTGACTCATTCGATGAAATTGAACAATCCACACTTAGATCCCTATCCTTAAGCGATTACGTTTGCTTAACTGGCGATTTTAACGCACGAACTGGCAATATGTGCGACTATCTTCCTATGGATAACTTTCTAATTAAGGAGTTTGATATTGATAATGAAGAATTAAGTAACGAGTTACAACCCCAATATATTCTAGAATCACTTAACTTACCACAAGAAAGGTACTCGCAAGATAAAACTAATGTTAATAACTTTGGCTTTAGACTCATAGAGATGTGTAAAAACCTCAACATGTTCGTGTGTAACGGGAGATTTGGAAACGATACTGAACTGAGGTGGTTACAATATAGGATTATCCACAACAGTTTACCAACAAAATCTTTTCTTTATAAAATAAAATGCATAGAATCACCACTTTGCTCCTTTTGTCAAAAGATCTAGAAACTACTGGCCCACCTCTTTTGGAAATGTGAGCATGTAAAGAAACTATGGAACGAAGTAACAAAATGGCTTCATGCTGTTCAACTATCAGTAAACTTTACGTTTGAAAGGGTTTGTTTGAAATTAAGGTGAAACTAATAATTCTATAAATGTAATCATCCTTCTAGTCAAACAAAAATATATTCAAATGTGCGTCTGAAACTATTTGCCTAATATCAATTTTATTGATAAAGGAGTTATTAAGTATTATGATGCTACCAAATATCTCCATTTATCAAATGGTACTGAACAAATGTTTTTCAATTCTGGTCAAGGTTACACTTGTTGTTAGGATAGATGTATATTAATTTATCATCCAAAACTGTGTTCCACAGGAGATATCGCTTGTGTGAGATCAAACGATATCTCCTAGGAGATATCGTTTTGACAGTAGATTTTTGTACAATGCCCTGACAATGCTATGACGTCATGTACTTGATGACGTCACAATGCTATGACATCGCTGCACTGCAAGTCTAATGGCAGTACCATGTTCAGAGATGTACACTTTCATTGAAAATTAATGAAGAGTGATTTTTGGATGATAAATAGAATCTCACCCTCGTGTCTTCTGATATCAAATATATCAACACTCGTTGATAAAGTAAAATATCCTCAGCAAGCCTCGGATATTTGTAAACTTTATCAACTCGTGTTGATATATATTTGATCAACACTTGGGTAATTCTCTATCTAATACTGTGTACATGTCTTTACGTATTATGTACCTCAGATGAATCACCATGTACTGTTTGCTGCCTACCTGTATGATCCTATAATGTATCCCTGTAAAGATATTGTTAATGTAAAAAAAAGACTCCACCATCGAACGGATGAACTTGAACGCAGTTTGGCGCCAGTCGCTCTCCTTTTCGT